>NC_056738.1:80166376-80176376 GCF_019279795.1 Protopterus annectens | reverse complement strand
TTGTCAACTACATTTAGTCATTGACTGCTGAAATGCTATGAGAGTAATTAATATTTGCTCCTCCACAGAACCTATGTTAGGGCTCACTCTGGTTATTCAATATTTTGTGATTTGCTGGAATGAGTTTAATTTTTCTTTTTTTTTTAATTTCTCCAAATCTTTTAGGTTTCTTATACTATGACCAGATTGGACCTCGTTCCTAAGTCAAAGTATGATTAACTTAATGAAATTAGTATTAATGAAATTATTGTTTCAATCTTTGATGTCAGCCAGAAGTGCTCTTTGCAGCACCTGCAATGTGCCCAGTAATGACCCGTTCTGCAATTCGTATGGAGTTACATGCATCAGTAACATATCTAAATACCACTGTAGATTCTTTTTAATAAGATCCATTGCTCCTGCTATTATTGGAACTGTCTGGGTATCTTTCTTTTAATAAGATCCATTGCTCCTGCTATTATTGGAACTGTCTGGGTATCTTTCTTCCACATTGCTCTCGTTTATGCCTGCAAATCCTGATATTTTAGGACTTTGTGTCTCTCTCTCTCTGTACTCAAGATACTATAGTGACTGGGTATAGTGATTTCAGTGATCAATGCTACTTTTATCTTCTTTTCATGGACCACTACATCTGGTTTTCTCGCATCGATCTTTTGAACTGTTGGTAATGGGTGAGCCCATGTGATGTAAACTTCATAATTTTCTATGATGCTTTGTGGTTCATGTTTCCAGTGTTTTTCAGCTACTTCAAAATTATAATGTTTGCACAACCCCAATACAACAGTCTTGCCACATTGTTATGCCTTTCAGTATACAGTCCTTCTGCCATTAGTACGTCACAGTCAGCAACAAGGTATGTAACTGTTTCCAATTCTGTTTTACAAAACCTACATTTGTCTGTTTCTCCCACATGTTCAATGGACTTTGTAAACCAATGTATACATAGGCCACTATCTTGGGCTGCCAATATTAACCTTTCATCTTTTGGTTTGAATTTGCCTTTCCCTAACAATTCCTGCATTCAGTCCTGATCAACATGAGGTTCTTCCAGGAGTTTTCTGTACTTGGAAGTATATTTATGCATTTTCCACATTTTTGCCTTTTCATCTGATCCTTCACCGTATGTTCTTTCTTTTGTTTTTTGGCACATTCAATTGCTGCTTGATTTTTATCTACTTCTGATTTGAGTTCCATTCCTGCTTGACGCCGATATGGTTCAGCTAGACTAGTAAGGGAAGTCATCTTAGATTTATTCTCCTCATGTTTCAAAACTTTCACTATGTTTGGGTCTTGTGAGGTCAGCATGCAGTCCCATGATTACAGCTCTATACCTGTAACTAATTTCAATGAGGCCCATACCTCCTTCTGAACGGGGAATATATAATCTTGGTATGCACTGATTTTTATAAATCTTTTGATGTGCATGAAGCACCTTCCTGTTTTCCTGTCTAATCTATCCAACACCTTTCTGGGCCAGTCAATCACTCCAAAACTGTAAGTTAAGACAGGGAGAGAAACTGGTTTATAGCTTGAATTTTGTTCCTAGATTTCAGCATTGTTTTTAGGATTAATTTAAGTCTTCTAAAATATTCCTTACTAAGTTTTATTCGCATTTGTTTACATTTTATTGCTGATTCTTCATCAATTCCCAAATATTTATATACTCCCTCTTGCTCAAGTTCTTTTATATCACATTCTTGTCCCAAACTGATGTTTACTTGGTGCTGCAGCTTTCCTGCTTTAAAGGCTGGTTTTGCACATTTATCAAGACAAAAATGACATTCTTACATCATCTGAAAAAGATCTGACTACTTGCAGTTGTGCTTTCAGTTCCTCATCTGCTGATCTATACAGTTTTAAATCATCGACAAATAGAAGATGAGAAGTCTTTACACTTTGTTGCTTTCTGGGAGCCAAATTATAGCCATGGCCTAATCAGTTTAACAGACAGCTTAATGGGTTAAGGGCAAGGCAAAACAGCAAGAGTGACACTGACAGACAGTCACCCTGGAATATCCCCCTTTGGATTTTTATCCTTGGGATAATAATTTGTCCTTTATCATGGCTTAACTGAAAACTGGTTTGCCACTGTTTCATGGTTGCTGTGATGAAGTTTATCAGTGCAGGGTGTACCTTACACATTTTTAAGCATTCTATTATCATGAATGTAGGATACTGTCATTTGATTTTTTGTAGTCAATCCATGCCATACTTAGATTCTTCCCCTTTTTACAGTTCTCCACTATGACTAACAAATGATCCTTTGTTCCATATGACTTTCTTTTATTGCTCTTTTATTCTATTGTCATAACAGATTTTTCTTCTAAATGACTATAAACTCTGTCAGCATCAGTTCCAGTGTATAGTTTATAAGTCATCAGATGGCAGATTATTGGTAGAACATTTTTATGGTAGCTTGCAGGTTCACCCTAAAGTAGGAGCATTGATTTTCATGTTGTTAGCCAGGTTGGTGTCTGTTCAGGGTGTGCATATAAATAGTTCTTATTCATAGCTAAATCTTCATACAGAGATGTTAATACTTTTAGCGAGAAGTTAGGTACTGCATCTGGGCCTGGGGTTTTCCAATTGGAGGCTTTCCTTAACTTTATTTGAATTTCTCTGGCTGTTACTTCATCTCATTTCATATCAAGTACATTTGAACTTCTTATTCTTTGTTTTACTTCTACTATTCATTTATCTTTGTTATGTTCTACAGGATCTTCATAAATACTTCCTCAAAATGCATCTATTTCTTCTTTTTTTGGCAGTCTTTCAATTTCTTTTACCTTATTTCCCAGTTCTTTATAGAACTTTTTTTGGATCATCAATAAATTGCTTATTTTGTACTTTTCCTTTATATTTATCTGTGTATCTTCTAAGGTTTTCTGCCTGTGCTGATATTTTTAGTTTATAATTTGTGATAGTGTATGATAAATCCATTATAATACTACTCATTGCTTTTATCCCATCTATATGTCTGAGTATTTTTGTTGATATGTTCCTTCTTCTATACGATTCTAAGTGACACGTTTTGTCTTAATTGCTCTATAGTTTTCACTATTCAGCACTTCCATTATGGTATTTGATTTCTCCCATTCCTTTCCCTTACTACCATGTGTTCTCGTGGTGGCATTTTATCTGTTATTAATTTAGCTGCACAGTAATATATCCTGTTTACTTCTGTTATATCACATGGATCTCTATGAACACTCCTAATTGCTGTGTTCATTTGTTTTATCAAACTTCTGATTTTTTGGTTTTATTGACCTTCTGCAGTCTATTTCTTTCATTGATCTTAATATGTCTAATTTTCTCTATTAAATCAAGCAACTCTTCTTGTAGTTCATTTTCTTCTAAACTGAGAGGACATTTTTTGTTCTCCATTTCCTGCGGACATTCTATAGGAAGTTCTATAGGATCTTCCTGTGGCACATTCTCTTCAATTTCATCCTGTGTCATCCGTTGCTCTGTCATATGGGAACTCACTGGCCTATCACTCCTCAACATTAACTGTGTCACAGTTGATTCAGTTTCCTGTTCCTTCCCTTGCTGTCCAGCTTAGTGTGAACATTTATACTGTTTTCCTGTGGAAGGCTCCAAAATGTCTTCATTAGATATTTCTACACTGAATCTTTCACTTTGCAGGTGCTTCATAACCTCATTTTCTATTTCTTTAACTTCTCCATTACTAATCCTCTTTTCTACTTTTCCTCTTTGTCTCATTTTTTTTTTGCATTGTAAAGTTTGCCATGTCTGGATTCCTTTGCCTTCAAATATCTTTGGTGCTTCTCTTTTTGTATTGATTAGTTTTGCTTTCTCCTTTGCATAAATATTACACCATATTAAATCTCGTTCTCTTTCACATTCAGTTTCCCATTAATCAGATTGAACTCCACATTTACCTACACTAGCATACTGCAGCTCCTGCATGACTGTGTCTACAGGATTGCAATTGGCCACCACAATCTCTAACAACAAAAACTATTTCTCCAAGCAATTAATCAGAGTAGGTTACACATATAAAAAGCATTTGTTAAGCTTTCTCTTACAGTGCTGTGTAATTAAGCAAGTCACCATTTTGGTCATCCATAGGGCTCTTTTCTACTTGAGTGTTTGCCTCCTTCCCCTGTAACTAAAGTACACTGACTCTTACATTTGTCTCTCTGATCCTAATTTTTACAGGTATACATTGTACCTTTCTGGCTTTCTAACACTCAGACATAGATTCCTGTTGAAAGTTTTACTTCCTTGTCTGACATTTGAACAAGTAACCCTTGTAAAAATCCTAAAAATTGTATACTGTTGGTCTGTCTTTCCTGATAAACATAAGTAAAATTAAAGTGCTGAGTACAAGTAACATTAAAGTGCTGAGTGCAGATTTTAGGCCCTTACATTAAACTTACCTCTGGTGTAGTGTCTTGAGTCAGTCAAGGTATCCCTATAACCACTCCTACTGCCTTCTTTTTTCCTTCATCCCCCCTTTCCTCAAACAGGTTAAACTGCTACAACTTACTACAAGCATTGGTTCATCCCTGCTCCGCTTGCCATCGCTTCGCTCAGCTTCGCTTCGCACCCACCCTACCCCCAAATCCCTCCCGTCCCTGGTGTTGCTACATTTATTGGTACTAGACCACACCCCACTTTTTTAAACCAATCAATAACAGCTTGTAACTCAACAGCAGCACCCTTAACCTGATACCACCAGTCCTCTAACTCTACTATTCCTTTTGCCTAAGTTTCAAGTCTCATTCAGTAGGTATTCTATCACCCAAAACAGTCTTATTAACTCTACTTCTACCCGTTACTCATCCCATATTGCTTAACTGCCTACAAATGTCAGGGTCACCCAGGTTTCCACTACCCTAAATTCCAAACATCCATCTCATCTACAACAGATAATAATGCACCCTTACTCACCTCCCTCATGCTTATCTCCTTATCCCCTAAATACTACCATCTTACTAGACCTAGTTACATTAGTCTTAAAACTAGACACTATTACAAAACTTTATTCAAAATCTTAAAACTCATACTCAGGCTACACTACAACCTCACAAAAGATGGTGACATCCACCCAAACCCTGGTCCATCCCCACCTGTTGACCCTAATCCCTCTACTATATCCCCTTCCACCATAGCTCCAACAAATAGACCTCCTCACTCACTGCTGGCCTGACATCTAAACATTAGGAGCATAAATAACAAAACTCAGCACCTGCATGCCCTCTTAGCTGTTCATTCCCCAGATATATTATACCTAACAGAAATGTGGCTAAAGCCTGCCAAGGACCATGATATTCTGCCATCAGGGTACAATATGTTTCGACTAGACCGTACCACCAGAAAAGGTGGTGGGGTAGCCATACTTTACAAGTCTACTCTATCTGACAGCATAGATACCTAACAACCACCCCAGTTTAATAATGCTGAAATTCTTATCTCAAAACTACAACTTAATAAAAACAAAAATGTAAACATTGTCTGTGTCTACATTCCCCGAAGGGAGGAACACAGATACCTTAGAAGACTTCTTATATTGATTATCCAATAACTATCCCTAAGAAACAATTGTTCTTGGGGATTTCAGCATTGACTGGAACACTTGCTCTTGTGAAACCTCCACAACCCACATAAACCTCTATGGATTTACTCAAATCATCACCTCCCCCACCAGGACAGGAACACCCAATAACAAGGAAAGTACCCTAGACTAGATACTCGTCAATACCCATCTTCAATCCTATAAATCAGGCACTTTGCCTGATGACCTAAGTGACCACTATCTCACCTATGTAATCAAGATCAAAGTAGACTGCTCCTACCAACCCACCTATAGAACATTAAGAAACAACAAGAATTTTATTCTCACCAAGTTTCAAAATGAACTTAAGGCATGTAACTGGTCAGTACTAAAAAGTCTTCCCCCTAGATGAAGCAGTAGCATACTTTAACACCACATTCCTTGCTATTCTTAACTCCCATGCTCCCAGCCACTCTATTAGAACCAAAGTTAATATTGCACCATGGATTTCTAAAGATACCAAAACCAAAATTTCACTCAGAAACAAAACATGGGCCACCTACCAAAAAACAAAAGCCCCACTTGATCAACTAGGATTCAGACAGCTAAGGAATGTCACCAAAAAATCCATAATGTTAGACAAAAAGTACTACTACTACCATCTACTGTAAAAACACCAAAATAAACCTCAAAAATTCTGGGCAGGAATAAACAAACTACTCCACCCAGACCAAACCACCACTCCATCCCCTCAGCGTTCCAACAAAAATCTCCAGTAGACATTGCTAATAACTTCAACAGCTTCTTCACAGAGCCTATCCAGTCTCTAGTCAGCCAACTCTCTTCTAATGGCTCTAATTCTAATGCAGCCACACCCAGTACCCAAACATACTTTACCTTCCAACCTGTTCCTACTCAACTTATTCATGCCCTACTTAAAAAACTAAGATCCAATACCCTGGCTGCCAACCTCCTCCCAGCAGACTATTTGCAAAAGGCTGCTGACACCATAGCATACCCCATCTCAATCTTGATCAACAGAGTTATATGTGAAGCTACTGTACCCACTATATGGAAAATCTCTCATGTCATACCTCTATTCTGTCACCTCTAGCTAAAATTATTGAGAAGTGTGTACACATAGAGCTCATACACTACTTCACACAGAACAAGCTGTTGTCCAAATTTCAGCATGGCTTTAAGCCACACCACAGTACAACTTCTGCCCTCCTCTCTTTCTCTAACGTCATTAACCACAACTGCAATAACAAACTATCCTCAGCACTCTTTCTAGATCAATCCAAGGCTTTTGACATGGTTGACCACAAAATGCTTATAAATACCTTGAAGGCCTTCTCCTTAAACAACCATGCACTCCAATGGTTTCAATCCAACCTGCAGGGCAGGCAACAGGCAGTCATATGGCAGGACAAGCTATCATCTCACCTACCCATCACATTAGGAGTCCCCCAGGGCACGATACTAGGACCCCCTTCTTTTCTCCATCTTTATCAACGATCTTCATTCAGTCATCCCAGATGCTACCTGCATTCAATATTCGGATGACTTGATTTGTTCTGACACCTCACCAGCTACTTTATTCACATTAACCCACAATCCCTTCAGTACAGTGGAAAAATGGCTCTCCAATCAACATCAAATCCTAAACTCCAACAAAACTAAGCTGCTCCTCTTCTGCCACACACATAGCCCCCCCCCACCATCTTTCAACATAACCACTAACAAGGGCAATACCATCTCCCCAGAAGCCCAAACTAAACTACTGGGTGTCATAGTTGATAACAACCTGAAGTTTGATGTGCATATCAATTAAACTATCAAAACCATTAATAAAAACTTTGCTCTCTTTACAGAATCAAACCTTTCCTTACCCCACTTGCTAGAACTGCAATTGCCCGTTCCCATCTACTATTAACTCTTCTCTACACCTCATCTCTATTCTCCAACTTAAACAAAACAGAACTTAATAAACTATCATTCTGCTATAACCACATTGCCAGATTTGCTACCGGCACAGACTACCGGTCACAAAACTGTCACAACCTAAATCGCCTAGGATGGCTTGAACTGCCTAGCCTACACCTGCACTAAAAAAATATTATCAGCCCCTACACCAGCACCCGGCCACTGTGATCATCCACTAGACTCCTAGTTCAAACATACAGATCTAACTACTCAGCTGGGGACTCTTTGTTTGCCAACTCTGTTGGAAAAACATGGAACAGACTCCCAGCTGACTTGACCCTAGAACCCTCACTAACTCGATTCAAAAACAAACTCAAGAAATACTTCAAAACTCATTGGTGATGTCCTTGCCAGACTAGTGACCTCTCTATTACTTAGGTGCCTTACCTTCAACTACTTCTAACTTTTTTCTACCACACCATTTCAGGAAGGGTCAATTGTATAACTGCTGCTCAATGTGTCTTAAACCTGAATGTAATGTTATGTATATATAACTCTGAAAATAATGTTATGTTTTGTAAAGTGTTTTATAATACGTTAGTAATATATGTGCTAAATGCTGCTATTGCTTATGACTTTAATCTGCTTGAAACTAACATTTACTAAATGTTCAATGTATATTATCTTGGAGCTTTTCTCCCCGGGCCTCTGTTGAAAATGGACATATATCCAGTTGGACTGTCCCAGTCAACAAATGTCAAATAAATAAATAAATAAAATAAATAAATGTCCATATTTTTTCTTCAGATGTCTCCTGATCTTTCTGTTTCTCCTTTCTTTGGGAACTCGTTCCATCATACTGTGATTTAATGTGTGTTAGACATTCTACACCAAATCCTTCACTTTGCAGGCACTCCATAACTTCAACTCCTATTTTTTTAACTTTTGCTATACTAATCTTATTTTCTACACTCTCTCTTTGTGATATTTTTTATTGTGAAATTTTCCATATCTGGATGCCATTGCCTCTGTTTCGCTTTGAATATCTTCGGGCTGCCTTTTTTGTACTAATTAATTTGGCTTTTGACTTTGCATAAATATTGCACCATACCAAATCTCTCTTTCTTTCTCATGTCCATATTTCTTTTTATACTCTTCAGAAATCTCTAGGTATGGTTGTTTATATTTTTACACTTTCTCAGATGCTTCCTTTTCCAAACAGATTAAAGTTTCTTGGTCTATATAATGTTTTTCACAAAAATGTGTTACATTAATGAACACAACTTTTAACTTGAAGCTTCCGACAGTTTTTCTTGTGGAAGTATTTTTCTTTCTTTCTAATTTCTCTCAGTCTTTTTGGATATCTTGTGTCTGGAAATTCTAAGCTTTTTACATAATTGTAACAATACATAATTTCTTTCTTATCCTCAATAGTCCACTCTATCGTCTTTATGGCTTTTCTTTGTCCTACCAGTTTTTCTGATTTTTGTGGACTGCTACTTCCTTCTATAAAAGGGGTCCATCCTCCCCTGGGCCTGGCTACATTGTAGGAATGTTTCCATATGTTGAGGATTCTACACTGTAATTTTTTCCAGTGCTGGCACCAGTGTGCCTACCAGGATTAGGCACTTTTTTATCCTGGGTCTTGTGGATCCAGCTATCTTTTTTTAATTTTTGACCTACTTCTGTGCATGATATATGCTATATAAAATACAGTCTATATATCAGTGTTTTCTTGGTAAGATTTTGTGAAAAACAGGGTCCACCTCATGAAGGTACTCAGCAAGACTTGAGGATGAATTCAATTTCGGCAATATTACTCGCCTTTGCTTGCTGACTTATCATCCTTCCATTCGGACCACATATAATGTTTCTTGAATATATTCAGCTCAATGTTTAGGAAAATAAATATATATAATATATCTCTAAAATCATAGCTACTCTGGCTTTTTTATTCTCACACCATACCTCTGGTAATCTCTTCACCTAAACTGAAAGACTTCTCTTCATTCTCCAAATTTAGATGACAGTTGCTTCCCTGTAGTAATCCCTTATAACTTAAGCTCTCAGTGTTTCTGCTTTCACCTTCTAATCTCATGCTCTTCTCTACCTCCTTTAAGTCTTTTTTTCAGAACTGCACCGCTGACAGGACTTTTGATGTAAAGTTGTGTATATTGTATATATCTGTTTCACATATACATATCTCTATAAAATGTTGATGCCTGCATTATTGTAATGTATTCATCTGGCATTTGCCTGAAACTGGTCCAATGTGCTCAGTCTACTATGCTACTATAGAAATATAAATAATATACACACACAAATATAATGTATGTGTACATATATATATATATATATATATATATATATATATATATATATATATATACACATATATACATACATACATACATACATACATATACCATACCTCTCAACCTCTTACAGCAAAAAATCTGGACAAAGCCTACAATGATGGGGGGACAAATATGGACAGATTTTAAATATTGCTCTTACAAACTTAGAAAGTTGATAGAAAAATAGGTTTTGCAG
>NC_056738.1:80151376-80156376 GCF_019279795.1 Protopterus annectens | reverse complement strand
AAGATTAACTATAAATAAATAAACAATTGCTATATACCATTATATATTATATATATTCATTTTTACATAAGTTAACATCAGACATATTATGTATTTTGATTTTTGATTACTGATTTATTGGTTATTTTTAATATTTTTATATTTAGTCTTTTATACCTATTTTAATTGTTAATAAAGACATTGGCACTTTAATATTTAGATAGTATATAACTGTTACTCCTTACATCCATCATCTCATTTCATTTATAAATTCACTTACCATCCATCAGGTATACTTGACTTTGATTACATCACTCATATTTTATATCCCATTCACTTATTCACTTAAATATATAGACCATAGCAGGTACATACATCACCCATATCATGCTATTGACACAAATAAATATACATAAATAATTCTATATTCCATACTAGTTACACAATGTAAACTGACTTATTGGCTATACATAGCATCTTTTAAAGATACCCATGGAATATAGTGTACCAAGATAAGTAATGTCATAGTTTATAGAGGGTGACATTAAACTATAACTTGGCACACATACCCCCTTAATCATGCTAGTAATATTTATTATTTATTAGATATTTTATTTTATATTATTTTTATTATATATGTATGCATATTGACATAGTTGTGTCTATAAACTCAGTAAATAGTTTTGTGCACCTATTACTACAAAAATATATATTTCCTACATTCAAACAGAGTTAATTATTTTGTCACTTTGGCTGTGTTAAATATTAAATCCAGCTAGTTTCAAAGCATTTTGTTTAGATTTTAAATTACTAGCAATTGTATGGTGTTTTCGTACTTTATTCAACATCCACAAATACAGTTTCATCAAACATAATTAAGAGCTCATAAATATGACTTTATTAACGTTTCAGCATTTTTATGTGCTGTTCATATTTAGCAATACACAGTGCTTTAATACAAGTTAGTCGATAAAATGAGAAAGAATAGATATACGCTGAAGCAACACGTTCCAATAGCAAAAAATGTATAAAAAATCAAAGTCATAAACGGAACGTGAGGGCCTGAGAACTATCTCAATTACCAAAATCCAACAATGTCGCCAAGAGAGTACCAGCAACAAAAATGTGCAGAAAAGCAGCAGATTAAAAGTCCATAGCTCAACAAAAATGCGATAACAACGATGGTAGTAGGAACGTTCTTTATTCACACAACATAGGCTCAGTAAGCGCTTTCACCATGCTTGGCTTCCTCAGACTGTAACAAACCATCTAACACCACAGTCATTTAAATACTATTTCACAGATCTAAACAATTATTCAATCACCACGTAATGAAATATTTAAAGAGGCCCTGAAGCCTAACACTCTTGCTTAGTTAAAATACATTGCATATGTAGTTTAAAAAACTCACAGATATAAAACACTTGTGATTCTAAAAACATTCACAAAAATAAAAATAAAATATACTTATGCACAAAATACAAAAGAGAAATATACTAGAAAAGTGCAATTATGTATGTACATAGAAGTACATTCATAAAAATATGTACATAATCTATTCCTCTGACAAACCTCAACAATAGGAAGATGCATTGATGTCAGCGCCTCTTTAATCTCCTTTTCTTCAACATGGGATGGATACTGACCTTGTCATTGAGGCCAGGGTAAGATTCCGCTCTACATCGTAGAATCCACTTTAGCTCCATTTCCAGTTTATAATTCTCAACATCCCCCCCTCTAATATTAGTTTGAATATGTTGTATAGCTAGGAACGTGAATTTATGTTGCTCATTGGTTGACATCTGATGTCTAGCTAATGCATTGTTGGGGTCTTTCACTCTCATTTTATAGCAATGCTCCCTGATCCTCTCTCTGAATTGCCTGTTGGTTTTACCAATGTAAAACGCATTACAGGCGGAACAGAGTGCAAGGTAGACTAAATTCTTAGACTTACAATTGGTCCCTGTCATGAAAGTAAATATCTGCCCTGTCATGGGCTGCTGGAAAGTGGTACTATCATTAATAAACCCACATTGATTACAATTGCCACAGGCGCTGGTATTATACACCAAATGGGAATATCCGTGCCACTTTTATGGCAGAGAATCTCTTTTAAATTCTTCTTATTTTTGTACATGTACTTTGTTTTCGGTCCAACCAAATCCTTGATCTCATTATCAACACATAATACTGCCCAATGTTTCTCAATAATACCCTTCACATTATAGGCATCTTGAGTATAAAAAATAGGTAAAGTAACACTAGTATTTCTATGCCCATGCATACACACATTTTCTCTAACCTCATTACTCCAAGTGTTATCAGAGAAATATGGTCGGGCTGCAGTAGTCCTTAAACCTCCGGTTTCTTTATAACTTTATCCACTTCAACACTATTATATGATCTGGCTATTAACCTGCTTCTCAAACTCGAAATCTCTCCATGATAACCTTCATCTAACGGATTCAAGGCGCTCTCATTGCTTGACCTCTCATTACGTTATTGAAAACGTGAAGGGGATGCATACTCGTTCTATGCAGTAAGGTGTTCTTATAACAGCTCTTTCTATGAACAGCTGTATTCAACATACCATTCTGTAATCTGATTAAATCTACATCCAGGAATGATAACTTATCCCTGGAGTAAGTCATAGTAAATTTCAAAAATGGGTTGTATTGTTCATGAAAGCTGCAAATTCTAATAGTTCTACTTCAGTCCTCCCATATAAAAAGAGGTCATCCACGAATCTCTTATAGAATCTAACATTCTGTTGACATAGCGTGTTAGGTAGTAATACCTCCCTCTCCCAATAAGCCATAACTAGGTTGGCGTAGCTATTGGCACAGGATGTGCCCATAGCTACGCCATCCCTTTGCAGATACAGCTCTTCATCAAACAGAAAACATTGTTTTCCAAGATGACTTCAAGAAATAACGCCAATAGTTCAATCATATGCTTTCCATACTAGAATATTTCTTCAAATAACTTTGCACATATTCTACACCACAATCATTCGGAATGACCGTGAAAAGACTGGTGACATCAAATGTGACCAGATAATAATCACTGTTCTCATCCAATCTGCTAACATGTTCATACAAACTAACAAGAAACTCTTTACTGTCTCTCAAGATAACATCGTTAGAATTTATGACAGGTCTTAAATATTTTTCCACATAAAGTGAAAATGGTTGCGTCAACCAGCCCTCTCCAGAGACAATGGGCCTCATGGAGGGTTTCATCCGGTTCTTATGGACCTTGGGAGGCCTTTCAGTACAGGTATTAAGGGATCATTGACCCTTAAAACTTGGATATATTCTTATCTATAATGCCACTCTTGAGTAAATCATCAATAGTGTCATATACACGAAACACTTTCATCATCACTTGCTCCATATTCAACTTACTATAGAACGAGGTGTCGCTCAACATCTGGCATACAGTGTCCCTATATACCACAGCATCCATAATCACAATCGGACCTCCCTTATCTGCAGGGCAATGATTATGGAGTCATCATTCTTAGACTATTTAATGCTTGTCTTTGGGTAAAGGTCATGTTGTATCTACCTTTCCTCTTTCTACCATAGTTGTCACTATAATATTCATATAGGTCATGCTCCACTAACCTGCCATATGTTTCTAATACAGGATGTAATACTGGAACATATGTACTGGTAGGCTTGAAACTATTCACACTGGAACTATTATCATCCGAGTTCCCAAATTGTAATCTTAGCTGGATGTTTCTAACAAACATCCTAATGTCAATCAATGTGTCAGTAATATCACTCCTTCTAGTAGGAATGAATGTCAATCCCTTATTCAATACAATTTCTTCATCTGAACTCAGTACCCTATTAGACAGATTTATTATAATTGATTCCCCTTTCTGCTCCACATCTTCTTTATGGTTGGACCTGCTGACTCTGTGTCCATAACCTTCCGTTTTTGACGCCCCCTGCTCATGGGCGCGTCCTCCTTGAATCGGGGTGACTGTATCGGGAAAGGGGTATCCCTACTGTTGACATCATCAATCTTTCTATATTCTATAATTTTCCTCCTCACCACAGGCTGATTGACATTATTAGTTTGAACATTACCTACATCCTGTTTATTAGTTGTTAATGTTTCATTCACACTGTTATCATTATTACTTTTCTTATTAACCATAACAACAGACGGATATAAATTCACACTCTCAGAGTTATCTGAAGCAAGGATATTATTCTCATTATCCATCACTTCACTATTAACAGTCGATACAACCCTGTTTACTTTGTGTAGCATAGACTGAATCGTTGTTATGAATCACATGCTCAACTGTATTAGGAACAGAGCTAGTCTCATTAGCTCCACTCGCCTGGACCCTCTTATCGGTCTTACTATGCATAGTCCTCGGCCAAACAAATATTTGGCCGTTAGTAAAGTCATAGGTGTCCCTTTCAATTTTCTGTTTCTTTTGGTCTAAAAGTCTTTTCTCAAACAGTGAGACATTGTCCATTAATCTATCGACTCCTAGCGTCGCCCTAGCCGATGTAAACTTCCGAGTGATAGATTCATACATCTTTGTAACATCTTCACGTTATTTTTATTTTTGTGAATGTTTTTAGAATCACAAGTGTTTTATATCTGTGAGTTTTTTAAACTACATATGCAATGTATTTTAACTAAGCAAGAGTGTTAGGCTTCAGGGCCTCTTTAAATATTTCATTACGTGGTGATTGAATAATTGTTTAGATCTGTGAAATAGTATTTAAATGACTGTGGTGTTAGATGGTTTGTTACAGTCTGAGGAAGCCAAGCATGGTGAAAGCGCTTACTGAGCCTATGTTGTGTGAATAAAGAACGTTCCTACTACCATCGTTGTTATCGCATTTTTGTTGAGCTATGGACTTTTAATCTGCTGCTTTTCTGCACATTTTTGTTGCTGGTACTCTCTTGGCGACATTGTTGGATTTTGGTAATTGAGATAGTTCTCAGGCCCTCACGTTCCGTTTATGACTTTGATTTTTTATACA